>NC_050453.1:71719567-71749567 GCF_903995425.1 Onychomys torridus
AAAAAAAGAAAAAAATGGCACTGCCCACAGTGGGCTGGGTCCTCCCACATCAATCATTAGTCAAGAATATGTCCCGTAGACTTTCCTACAGGCCAGTTTGATAGAAGCATTTTCCCAACTGAAGCTCTCTCTTCCCAGATGACCCTAGCTTGTGTCAAGTTAACAAAAGACTAACTAGCCAGACCCACTTATGCCTCCATCTTCCTGAGGTAGGACAACAAGGCACAGTCCTACAGCTTGGAAGGAACAGAGCTGGTGTTTGGGCTCCACTTTCCACTATTTTTTTTATCCTTAGCAACATCCAACTTTTCACTGAAGTAATGTTTTTCCCTCCACTAAGCAAGCTGTTTTGATATCTCTACTGGCATTAATGTTTGCTCTTTGTCCCCAAACTGTTGACCAGTGAGCTATTTCACATAAGTAATTTCACCTAGTGCTCCAGGGGAAAACAAATTCAAGGGTTTTTGTTCTTGTTTTGAGGATTTTTGTTTGTTTGTTTGTTTTGTTTTGTTTGTTTTGAGACAGGGTTTCAAGTAGCCCGGACTGCCCTCAGACTCACTTTGTAGTTGAGGATGTTCTTGAACTTCTGATTCTCATATCTACACCTCCTGAATGCTGGGATCACAGCATGAGCCATCATGCTGGTTTATGCAATACTAGGGATGGTTAAATGCGAATTTTACTCAGAGGTGTGTTCCCAGCCCCAAGTTCTTCTTAGTCCATAGCCACCAAAGGAACCAGAGCCCATCCATGTGTATCTTTTTTTCTGCATTGAGTTACAAACTTAATTTCATTCATTAGTTTTTAATTTTTTTAACATTTCATTGGTGCATAGTTATTATACATGGAAGTAGGTTATAAGAACATATTCATACAAGTGTTATTTTATGATATTTTCATACAGGTGTGTCATATAATTTGAGGACTTCTGGTTTTAAAATAACTGGTTTGGAAACCACTGGATGGCTGTAGGAGAACTCAGCTTTGAAGGGATGCCTGCCTCTCAAGCCCAGCACTGCTTCTTAACTGAAAGTAACCTTGGGTGAGCTGTGTAATTTTTCTGAGTCTCCCTTTCCTAATCAGTGCGTAGTAGAAAATGATGCCAAGGCTGGAAGTGGTAATGCCCTTGAGGCCATTGCTCCATTCGCAACAGGAGTGAGTAGTTACTTAGGACCTGTCGGCTGAACAAGTTAATACCTTATGTGGGAACCACAGAGCTCAGCACCGGCTTAGGTAAAGGAGTTGATCCTCCGTATTTTCCCAAGCGTTCTTTTCTGACTTTATCATCTTGCTCAACGGTGATACTTGCATTTCAATTCTCAGGAAGACATGAACTGGGGAGGACGGCTAAAACTTGGTTAGGGAGGGGACCTGCTGAGATGACTCAGTGACAGTGGCACCGTCTGAGGAGCGGGTGTGATCACACCTGCAGTCACAGCACTCCTTCTGTGAGATGAGGGGCAGGGACCGCAGAGTTAGCCAGAAGGAGTGTAAGTATGCAGTGCAGAAAGACACTGGCTCAAAACAACACGGGAGAGGGGACCTGCTCCTGAAGAGTTGTTTCCGACCCCCGCCCACACACACACATAAATCTTTTTTTTTTTTAAAGATTTGGGTAGGGAACAGTTGAGAGGACTTTATTTTCCACTATACACATTACAATCATTCCAAGGAACATATATCCATGTATTAATAGTTCAAATAGATAAAACGTTTTTGGTATTATCTGAAGCTTCACTATGTATCCTGCGAACGTTCTTCTACCAGAATAGAGGTTTGTTTTGACTTCATACATCCAGTTGCACTCCTTCCACTGCATATATTTCCAACAATGTCCAATTTTCCATCTACTTGATATGCTGCTCTTTCCACACAGCACCATGTTCCAAAGGGTGCAGCCCACTTCCCTGGTGGAAACATCTTGTCTTTTTCAGCAGTTGCCTTACCCTCTGTCATCCAAACCTGTTATCTTGTGCAGAACCTACTGATTAATTTATTTAAGCTGTTTATCTTATCTCACCGGGAAAGGTTCTGGTTACCACAGCTCCTTTCTAAGTCCTGCACACACACAGAGCCGTCCTGTGCAGCTCGGCAGTGACCTTTGAACTCTCTGCTGCCTGAAACTCCCCTTTTGACAGCTCAGTTTTCTGCCTGGGTCTTAGGAGATGACTCAGTAAGTAATCAGCTTGCTCCACAAGTACCTGAGTCAGAGCCACAGCACTCAGATAAAAGCCGGATGTGGCTGCATGTGGCTGTAACCCAAGCTCAGGAAAGGCTGAGAATGAAGGATCCATGGGGCTCACTGGTCAGCCAAACAAGGCAGTTGATGAGCTTCAGGTTCAGTGAGATCATTTCAAAAAGTAAGATAGTGAAATGATAAAAAAAAAAGATACTTGTAGTGAGCCCCTGGCCTCCACATGCATAGAACATTTACATTGCATACAACACATGGAGTTGTGGGGGAGAGAAACAGACAGACAGACATACAGAAATGCACACCCCATACACATACACACATGCACATCTCCCACACACACACACACACATACACACATACACATGTGCACACAAACACACACACATGCAAACTCATCCAGCCTCCACAATTTGCCTACAATAAAATAACTTGTGGCTAAGAAGCAAGTTTCCCTTCCTGTGCCAGGTCTCCAATTGATGGTTCCTCTTCATGACACTCACCTCTGACCAAAGCCTGACGTGTTCAGGTTCTAATTTCCTTGGCCCAAGTACTTAACCCTGTGCTGAACTGTACCTCAGAGATTTTGTTTCTCTTAATTTAACTCAAATACTTAATCCTGTGCTGAGACTTTTGCTTCTTCACTATTAATTTGAGTCAGGACTTCGTTTCTCCACTCATTGTTTACACAATAAACTGACTTTATAGTTCATTTTCACTAAGTCAATCAGTAGCTGAAACTACCTTTGAAGATGTTTGAAAATGCACTTTTATTTCTGTGTATGTGTGCATGTGTGCTTGCTTCTCTGTATGTGTACCACACGTATGCAGTGCATACAGAAGACAAAGAGGGTGTTGGATCCCTGGAACTGAGCTACAATAAAAGAGTTTGCACAGATGTACCCTCCAAGGTTTTTATGTCAACCACTCGGTCAACAGGCCTGTTACGTAGTGTTGCTGGGGTACTCTTTGGATTTCAAATACTCCCCTCAAAGGAAGCATATGCAGAGCAGTGGCCACACAGAAACAGAGACAAGCTGTTAGTTAGAATGTCAGCCCACAAAACTGGACCACAGACCACTCCTCTCAGCCAGGACACACCCAGGATCGGTGACTCCTGAGGACATGTCTGATCTAGCAACAAATCCTCAGTCTCCCCTTCCTGTCATGCAGTAAGACTGGGACAGGGGTGTCGTAGGACATGGATCTCAGACCAGCTGTGACGAGGTACCATTGCTTTGGCTCAGGTGGGTTCAGGAGAGAGCTGCAAACTAAAGACTATAACTAAGATGCCTTCAGGGTGAGCCTGACCAGGATGAGGTTGAGCTGAACGAAGGTCTCCCAGGAAGGTGTTAGAAACACCTGGACCACAGGCATCTCTCCCCCAACCCGAGCCCCATACTTCTAAACAGCCACATGCTCACTGGGTCTGGCAAATCTCTGGACCACATGGCCAGCTCCTGCAGAGCCTCAAAAAATAGGCTGACATCTGGAGTTTTATGTGAGGTCTCTGATTTTCTGTCCTCCTCTCTCTTATCCTCCTTTTCCTTCTATGGTTTATTTCATCTTAAATTATTTTTATGTGTCTGGGTACGTGCATATGAGTGTGGGCACCCATTGAGGCTAAAAGAAGGCATTAGATCCCCCTGGAACTGGAATTTACAAGTAATTGTGAACCACCCAGTGTGAGTGCTGGGAAGCAAAAGAGGGTCCTCTGCTGCAAGCCACATGAAAGTGTAATAGAATTCAGCTACTATCACAAAAGCTAGTACTTGGAAAGGGCAAGGACTTTTCTGAAGGTCAAGCCATGGCTCAAGAAAGCTTGTGATATTTTAGCTTTTGTATATATATTAGCCGATTCTTGCAATGATTTTCTTGTATGCTATGTATGCTTTCAAGAACTCATAATAGTGTATTTTATTGAAATACCTATCAAGCATCCAAGGCCAAATGTTCTCCTAAATTAAGGTAAATTAAGTTCAGACCCTCCTTTCTTATATATACTTTGTGGTATTTATACTAACTTTATAGACTCTAACATGCACCTAACTACCTCTAGGAATGTAGTTTGAGCACATAAATTCCCTTTTTGTGATATATTAACTGATTTTAGCTCTTAGTTGACCTCCTCCTTTACCACTCCCTTTTTGGGTTGTAAAAGAAAGCCTGATGGTCATTGCCGGAGGAAAATTCTTGTCTGCCTTTATGACCCTGTAAGAATTCAAGCCGCATAACCTTGCTTTAGCTAGAGCACTGCTGTTGCATGGGTATAGAACTCTAAACCTCAGAGACTAAGAAATGATTTTGGCTGGGGAACTAGATGGAGAACTAGAAGACTGAGATGGAAGATGAGGAAGAGCCGGATGGGGAAGAATGAGATGAGAGACTTGAGATAGAACGCAGAGGGGACAGCAGATGAAGGGAGAGAGAAATCAGAGAGAAAGGAGCTAAGAGAGAGCAGAATAGAAGCTGTGTAGAGGGAGAACTGACTCAGAAAAATAAAATGAATAAATCAAGAGTTTTGTGTACATAGATTTAATAGAGAACCCCTCAGTTAACCCCCTCCCCATGCCGGCTGTAGCCTCCTCCCCAGGACTCTGGGAGAAATCTCCACAGGGCAGGCATCCGAGGAAATTTCAACAGTCCTCTGCAAGAGCTACTAACTGCTGAGTCATCTCTCCAGCCCGTCTGTGAAGTCTCTGGACTTTAATGTTGACTCAAACAAGTTCAGAACAGTATAAGACAACCATTTGCTCCCTGTCCACAAGATCTTTCAGGCTATCAGTTTATGATCAAACCTTTCCAGATCCAGTTTCCTTGAATGTGTGCCCTTGCTGATAACAGTCTGAACATGCACTCTGGAAGGTAATTTATAATTTCTACACATATAATTTCTACTCAAAACCTATGTTATCTCCCTTTAGGAACTGTGATGGATGTCCTGCATCTCCCTGGGCTGAAATCTTGGGTGTGCTGTGTGTAACAGGGAGACCTTGAGACAATCAGCAAGGTCAAGCGGCCTCCCTGCTTGCTCACCCCTGACACCCAAGCTCTCCGTTCCTATCACCAAAGCAGCTGCTATAAATAGTTCAGTCTTCCTTTTTCTGTGAAAAAATTGTAGGCTACGTGCTCCCTTGCCATTTTTTCTTTTCCTAAAGAGGTACCAGTTTCATAATAGTGCATATTTTTGTTACTTACTACATTTTTTAAAAGCAAGATTTTATGGACAAGACTGGCTTCAACTTACTATGTAGTATGGTGATATTTTATTTGTGCTGAAATGTGGTTTTATTTGTATGTTAATAAATAAAGTTGCCTGGGGATCAGAGGTCATAGCCATTAAGCAGAAGTCTGGCAGTGGTAGTACACGCCCTTAATCCAATCACATGGCAGGCAGAGTCTGTGTGTTCAAGGACACAGCCAGCATGGTGACACACACCTTTAATCCAAATACCAACCATAGAGACTGGAGGTCTGTATAGACAGGCAGTGACAAGAAAGTCATGTGGTTGGGTTTAGAGCCAATGAGAAGGCAGAACAGAAAGGCAATAAAACTACAGACACACAGGAAGTAGGTCTTTTTCTCAAGGGAAGGACGGTAGTGGTAAGAAGGTGGTCTTAGCTCTTGGCTACTGCTCTCTGGTCTCTGGGCTTTTAACTCTGCATTTGGCTCTGTGTTTCTTATTTAATAAGAATTTAGAATTACATCTACAATGTAGCCGAGGATGACCTTGAACTTCTGATCTACTTGCTGCCATTTCCGCAGTGCTAAGATTGCAGAGTGAGCCACCATCCCTAATCTATGCCATGCTTAGGATGGAATCTTGAGGATGGAACCTGGGGTTTTATGCATGCTCACCAAGCACTCTGCCAACTTAGCCCCATTCCCAGCCCCATTTTATTGATTTAACCTTTAAAAATGTGTGTGTGTTTCTGTGGGTGAGGGGGTGTGGGTACAGAAGTTCATGGTGCCTATGTGGTAGTCAGAGGACAACCTCAAGCGTCAGTCCTCAAGCACCCTGTAACTTTTATTTGAGATAGGAACTCTCCTTGACCTGGAGTTCTACCATTCTGGGCCAACTAGCTAGCCCTCCAGCTTCTAGGGACCTGCTGGTCTCTGCCAATCATTTTGCAGCCCTGGGCTTACAGGCATGTGCCACTGAGTCTTGCTTTGTACATGGGGCCTTGGGGATTGACCTCAGATCCTCATGCTTTCAAGGCAAGCACTTCACCATCTGAGCTGATTCTGAAGCCCTAACTTTTTTTCAAACTTTATTATTATTTAGATTGTTGTACCCAGAGTCCACCAAAGACCTCCAAGAGACCACATCTGATGCAAAAGCAGAGTCTTTTTACTATTACAAGTTAACTCAAGACTCTGCATCTGTCTGATGTAGCAGCAGAGCAAGGGAGACTCTGAGTAGCAACGGGGCAGGGTTTTAAAGCAAGGGGGGTTGGGGTCTACAGACTACATAGGAACAGACTCAGGATTGATTTATTCAAGTGGCAATCATGTTAGTAACTTTTAATTGGCTACGGTTAGTTGGGGGTTACAGTTATCCATTTTTGAGGCAGGCCTGGACAAGTCCCAGGCTTTGTCCTTGAGCTACCGTGGAGGCTGGCTGGCTTAGCACTTACTGCTATGCGGAATGACTCACGGGCCCACGCTCTGTCCTTGACTCGTGCACAGAGCTCTAAGTTGGTGAGGGGTCCCAGACAGTAAACAATTGACTTGAGCAGGCAGAGTACTGCAGAAAGGGAGCTACTGCTTTTGTTGATGGCTCCAAGAAGCTGCTTGCTCCAGTCTCAGGAAACTGAAATTGAGGCCTGATCTCTGAGAGAAGACTGAGCAGCCTGTTATGACGTCTGCATGGTCCTTTCAAGATAAACGCTTTGGGAAAGTATCTTGTAAGTCTTTTCGTCTGATAATATTTAAGAGTGATTTCCTAGTAGCTGGAGAGATGGCTCAGCAGGTAAGATTACTGGCTGCTCTTCCAAAGGATCCAGGTTTGATTCCCAGCACCCACATGGTGGCTCACAGCCATCTCTAACTGTAGTCCCAAGGGATCCAATGTCTTCTGGCCTCCATAGACATTACATGCAAGTGGGAAACATTTTTTAAAAGAGTGACATCCTAGAACCAAGACTTTGGAGGAGGCTTTGGTTTATGAGCCAGGCCTATTAGCTGTTAGCTCAACAGTAGAAGAACCAGAGTAGGCTGGTGAATAGGCAAGTAGCAAATGTCAAAAGCTTCCACCAGATTCAAGTCATATTTCCCAGAGAGGTATGATACTTCAGTGTCTTACCTCTTGGGTGAAGGTATCCTGAGCCCACAGATGGGAAAGGCAGAGGGGCCGGGGCTCTCTCAGGTGTGAATCTGTGTAAATGAATTTAATCTATTTTTACTACAGTCCTCTCAAATTTGATGGTTTGCTAGTGTCTAGATATCACTTTCCCCATTTCTGAAAATAAACCACAACTGTTTTGTTAATTAAGAAAAATCCCCCACCCCTGTATCTTAAGGATGAGGAAAGACATCTGGCCATCTGACTTTCTCTACAGAAGGCTCCTTAAAGATATAGGATTAGAATCCAGAGGCAGCCCAGGCTTGGTGGCAGCCCCTTTCCCCTTCCACAGACATGCCTCTGGAGATGTGCCTCTGACTGGACCCTCCCCGACAGGTGTCGATGATACAGACAGTGATCTGTGGAGCTATTAGAATGAAAATCCGGTGCAGATTGATTTTGTCAACCTGGATCAGATTTCAGGGAGTCTAATGCCAGGCAGTTCATTGTCAGCATATTGAAAACAGTATAATTTGGGAAAAGGTTTCCAGGTAACAGTCATTCCAATTCCAGGTGCACAATAAAGTTTAAGGTGTGACTGCTTAGAAACTCTTTTATGATGTGGTATGATGTGACCATGAGGATGGGTTCTATAGCCCAGAGGCCTAGAATCTAGTGTGGTCTCTAACTAAGATAGCATAGAGGTCAGCAGACTATAAAGTACATGTGACATCTCCCCTAAGGATGGGTAATGGTCTAGGAAGAGAAGAGTCTGGCAAAAGGTGGGTGAAGTCTACTTCCACAGATAGAAAAAAGGTCGTCAGATCATTAACAAAATCCACTCCCAGGCTTCTGAGGCAGGAAAACAGGTATTTTATGTCCTCCATTGAGAGGAGGTCCCTGTGTATTTAACCTTCTTGGTCTCCCTAGTGATCTGTGGGCACCAGGACCTCTCTGCCTCCAACGGGCCTGTACTGAGACACTATCTGAATCTGTACCTAACAGACTCCCAGGTGCCAGGATCTCATGTGGGGATGTAAATTGACATCAAAGGGGACATTGGTGGCCACACATTCTGCACATCCCCTGGCCTGGGAGTTAGAGAGCTTGACTGCAGGCTTGTACTGTGAAATATCCTCCATCCTCAGCAATCTCTGAGACTCATGGGTTTTCAGCCTGATTTTCTCTTTAGCATCTCTCATGGCTGAGGTCTAACTCAGAGTCCATGCCATGCTGTCCCTTGCCACCTGTCTGTTCCATAGTGCTAACCATCTTTCCAATAGCTTCCTCACTCCCGGTATTCTAAGTGTCCCTGGAACCCCCAGTGGAAGCTTGCTATAGTCCACACCCACTTACCCTGCACTTCAACTATTAGTTTCTAGGCTGTCGGTCACTCTATAAATCAGGTCAGTTCTTAGTTTTCTCTGTAGCCTGGTGGCATTCAGTCCTCTCAGATCTACTTATTCCACTTCCATGCAATCATGTTTTCCAGCTTCCAGATAGCTCTCTCTGTTTATGACAGTTAATTCCTAAATTATCGCTCCATTGAATAGTTTATGTGGAGTTTCCAGGAAGCAAGACTATGGAAGTGCCTATCAAATCCGCTATTTTGACACGGTTCTCTTTTCATTTTCTATTTCTGTGAAGTGTATTAATGGCTTCATAATTCAATCTAACTTATCATGTATTTGTGACATATCTGAAACTGACAGATGGCTACACTTACAATGGTCTTAAAATAACACCTTCGAGGGCTGGAGAGATGGCTAGGCAGTGAAGGGCACTTGCTGTGCAGTCGTGGAGATTGAAGTCGGGATCCCAGCTGCCACATAACAAACCAGATGTTCAGTGTCTGCCTGTAACCCCAGCTCCTAGGGGCGGAGACAGGAGCCTTACTGGTAGAGCTGGCTGGCTTCCAGCCCTGCAGAGACAATGTAAACTCCAGTTTGGGGAGAGATTCCACCTCAGAAGAATGAGCAGGGAGGAACAGAAAAGGATACCTGATGCTCTCCTCTGGGCTCTGAACACACACAAATGCATGTACCCACCCACAGATGCTCACACATTCACACA
The DNA here is from genome assembly GCF_903995425.1 of Onychomys torridus. Classification (NCBI taxonomy): domain Eukaryota; kingdom Metazoa; phylum Chordata; class Mammalia; order Rodentia; family Cricetidae; genus Onychomys; species Onychomys torridus. Next base: position 71,729,120 of record NC_050453.1, read on the forward strand.
AATAAATAAGTCTTAAAAAACCCCACAACCTTCCTTAACACACACACACACACACACACACACACACACACACACACACACACACAAAGAGAGAGAGAGACAGACAGACAGAGGGAGAGAGGTACTTCAGTACTGACCCATCGAGAGGGACACATAATCATAAGTCAGGATTAACATGCCTGGGAAGATTCCTTGCAAGCACCCGTGTGCTCTTCCTAAAACATAGATTGCATACCAGCCTTAATAAGAAAATTCTTCAGCCTGCACAGACTTGTGGGAGAGGGTTAGTCATACATAATCTCACACTCAGATCCACTAAGACAAGGGACACTACAGACTCGCTGATTGCAGTTTTAATTCCACACAGAAGCTCAAAGCTGGAAACACAGGTGCTCACAAATCGCCATCAAGTTAATTACTTTCCCCCATTGCACCAAAAGCAGAGCCCAGGCTTCTGAAAACCCGCAGCTTAGCAGTCTGTTTACTCATTAGATGATAAATCACATCTCAGATAGGAGCTGATCATTCTGTAAGTCAATGTTACTCTGTACAAAGCAGCTGTATTTCCCCAGAGTTCCATTCTCCTGCTGCTTTTGTGGGGGAAAGTCTGGCTTCTACAGCCAAAATGAACTCTAACAACAGTGCACTGTAGTGCTGCCAAGGAACAGTAATCAGGGAGGTGTGTGTTGTCAGCGTTTCTAGCTCCTTCTGAAGGGTCTCCTTGTGCTCCGTCTGAGTCTGTGATCTATCTCCCTGCATTCACAAGGAAGGAGAGAGAAATGTAGGTCAGTGGACCTACAGAAGGAGGTGTGTAGGATGCACAGGTCCAGACAGTGAATGAACTGCTTCAGGAACATGAGCTCTCTCTGGAAGCTGTGTGGGTAGACTCAGAGGCTTTTTTTGTTTTGTTTTTTGAGACAGGGTTTCTCTGTGTAGCTTTGCACCTTTCCTGGATCTCGCTCTGTAGAGCAGGCTGACCTTGTACTCACAAAGATCCGCCTGCCTCTGCCTCCCGAGTGCTGGGATTAAAGGCGTGCATCACCACCACCCAACTCAGCGGCTCTTGACACAAAAACAAACCAAAGGGAGCTGTAGATGATAGGTGTGTCCACTTGTGTCCCTAGCAAATAAACTTTGACTATGTGTGCCCTCATGCAGGGCTCTGCTCCTTAAATGTATTTTCTTTCTTTTGAGACAGGATCTTAAATGTACCCCAGGCTGGCCTCAAACTGCCATGCCACTAAGGATGACTTTGAGCTTCTGATCCTCCTGCCTCTACCTCCAGAGTGCAGGGATTACATGTGTGTGTAACCATGCCTGGTGTGCTGGCTAGTTTTGTGACAACTTGACCCGAGGTAGTAAGCTGAGAGGAAGGAACCTCAATTGAGAAAATGCCTCCATTAGGCTGGACTGTCAGCAAGCATGGAAGCTATTTTCTTAATTAATTATTGATGGGTGAGGGCCCAGCCCATGATGGGTGGTGCCATCCCTGGGCTGGTGGTTGTGAGTTCCATAAGAAAGCAGGCTGAGCAAGCCATGAGGAGCAAGCCAGTAAGCAGCACTCCTCCATGGCTTCTATATCAGCCATTGTGTCCAGGTTGCTGCCCAGTCTGAGTTCCTGCCTCGGCTTCCCTCAATGTGTATGTAAGCAAATAAACTCTTCGATTCTCAAGTTGCTTTTGGTCATGATGTTTAATTACAGCCATAGTAACCCTAAGTAGGATACCTATGGTATCTGAACACAGATATTGAACACAGAGCCTCAAGTACTTATCAACCAAATTACATCCCCATCCACAATAGAATGTATGATTTAAAAAAATCCAGATGTGGAAACTCATCTTACTTATAAATCTTAACACTTGGGAGGCTGAGGCTGGAGATATCAATTTCAAAGCCAGCATGGGCTAGACAATGAATTCTAGGTTAGCCAAGATACTGACAACAGCAACAACCACCCAGAAGAGGAAGCAGAGAAGGAGGATGAGGAGGAGGAGAAAGGTATCCTCTGTTAATGCTAGAAAGATTCCTATGACCTCCTGGACTTAAGATAACTTACAAAACAATTCATGCATAATGAGGCTCAACAGAAGGCTGGTTTCTCACCTCAAACCCCACCATGCCCCCTTTAACTAGTTCCTAACTGGTCATGATAACAGCATATATTCAATGATTATTGAGATACTGTCCTACATACTTTGTAAGTTATTCCCTGTTTTAATGGTCATAATAACTGGCCATTCTTTTTTACTTAATCTTTGCATGGGTGTTCATGTGTGTGAGTTTAGTTCAAGGCACATGTCTGTTATGGTACACCCGGTAGAGGTCAAAGATGTCTGTCCTCAACTTCTGCTCTGTAGCTGGCTGCTGCATACACTGGACTAGCTGGTCCTTGAGCTTCCAGGGGCTCTGTTGTCTTTACTTCCTGTCTTCTGGTAGAAGTGCTGGGATTACAGACATGGGCTACTACATCTGGCTGTATGTGGGTTCCAAGGATCTGATCCCAAGTCCTCAGTAAGAACAAGTGCTTTTAACTGCTTAGCCATCTCTCCATTACCCCTTCAACCACTTTCAAATATTAACTCCGGACAGGCAGAATATCTGTGTCATTAAAAGAGATTCATCTCCATTGCTTGAATAACACAATGAACAAACAAAATCCTACAGACATACATACATATGTACACTCCTTTGTGTGTGTGCATGAGCACACATACACAATATATGCGTACTATTATTGATGGTAACCTCATACGTTTAGAAATTTTATCTAAATTTTTAAGGGTCAATATTGAGAAATAAGGAACAACACAAGCTACATATCAACATTTTGGGTGGAATATTCCTTGCAGACAATTATAATTTGATTCAATTTATTATTCTTATGATGATGATGATAGTGGCAAAGTGTGTGTATGTGTGTGTACATGCCATGGCATGTGTGAGGAAGTCAATGGACACCTGAAGGAGCCGGTTCCCTCCTTGTACCATGTGGGTCCTTAGGATCAAACTCAGACTTGACAACAATCACCTTTTCCCACAGAGCCATCTCACCAGCCCTTCCTTATTGAGAAATTTGTAAGACAAAACTGAACTCTGATTTTTTTTTAGCTTTTTTCTGATTTAGATATTTTTGTATTATATATTTTCCATTATATATTATGTATCATTGTATATCTATATCTATTTATGAGTATCTGTACATATAGAGAATTGTATACATATATACACAGATAGATAGCTATAGATATATATAATCAGAGCTTCACCAGGCCCTCTCTGCTGCCCTTAGAAATAACCCTATGTACCTCCTCTGCTTTATGCTGGTACATAACACTCTTTGGCTTTAACTTCTCTCTTGACCTCCCTTCCTAGGTTTTCCACATTACAGTTTAGCATTCCAATGTTAATGTGGCCAAAGCTAAGTTTACCGTCCCTCCCTCTGCTCACTAGCGTCCATTGTTCCTAGTTTATGCCTACATCATTGCTTTCTTTCTCAAATACCTATCAAATGCTCAGCCCTTCCGGGAGGTGACTGTTTCCTACACAGCAGTGGCCTCTGCTCTTATGATAGACCCCGAGGAGGACCAGGTGTGTGGTCCAACAGGAGGAACCGGCATGCAGTAAATACTTCCTGGATGATGGCTAAGACTTTGTCCTCTAACAGCCCTTCCAGCCACTTAGCTCCGTAACACTCTCCCAATCCATTGGCTTCCTGCTATTTCTGACCTAATTCTCTGGGCTCCTGACTTGGAGCAGCAGCAGGAGGCCAGTGCATTCAATAGTTAAACTGTAACTAAGCCCATGAAGGTGTTCAGCAAACCTGTGTGAGAGGTCAAATACTTCCCAGCCCACAAGAACTAGTTCATGCGTGTGCATACTCGTGTGTGTGTGTGTGTGTGTGTGTGTGTGTGTGTGTGTGTGTGTGTGTGTGTGCGCGCGCGCAGGCCACAGGGACAACCTAGCTGTCATTTCTCAGGAATCTGCCACGTTGTTTTTTGAGATAGGGCCTCTCCTTGGCCTGGATGGATCCATCTCTCTCTGCTTCCCCTGTGCTGGGATTACATGCATGCACCACCACACCAACATTATTTTTGAAATGTGGTTTCTAGGGCTCTACTTCCTGTCCTCTTGTCCCTGACTGCTGCGTATCTAACTTCAGGATAATTGAGAGTCATCCATCACGTTGGCATGCAGAGATCACAGCCGAGGTGGACGGCAGCGGTCAGATTTGCTCAGTGGCCTCCCTGCTGCTCTCATTTCTCTGGCCTTAATTGCTCCAGAACCAACCTCTCGATTGCTGGCATGCACACAAACTGTCCTGCCAGTCATTCAGGCCCAGAACACACATGTTACCACCAACTCTTGTTCCCCTCAGTCTCCGTCTAATTGATCCAGCCATTTAAAAATAGGATTTTATCAGCATATATTAATGATAGCTAGTAATAGGTCTCGTTATAACATTTTTAAAAGATTTGTTTCAATTTAGTGAGTGTGCACATGTATGTTCGTGTGTGTGTGTGTGTGTGTGTGTGTGTGTGTGTGTGTGTGCGCACGCAGGTACCTGTGGAGGCCAGAAGGGAGTGTCAGATCTTCTGAGGCTCGAACTCCAGACATTTGTGAGCTGTCTGATATTGGTTTATAATTTAAACTCTGGTCCTCTGATAGAGCAGTAAACACTCTTTCCATATTATATTACATAATGCATTTCATATTTGTATATAATGCATTTTGATCACATCTGCTGTCATTACCCTCTCTTATCTTCTGACCACTGATCTCCTTTCTCTTTCCAGGCTAGCCCTTCCTTTTCTTTTCTTTTCTTTCTCTTTTTATGACCCAGTGAGTTGTAGTAGGGTTGTTTACTGTAGCAGGGTTACTTGCCAGAGGATCCACCACTAAGGGAAATGTCTCCCCCTTCTCCCAGCAACCATTAGCTGCCTACAGATCTGCAGGGAGGGTGGGTCTTTGTGAGCCCTCCCTCTTCCATGGCCAGAGAGTGACAGGGCAAATCTCATGCAGATCTTATTCAGGTTTGATTCCGACTTTTTGGCTATACTTTCCTGTCTTTCTATCTTTTGTGGAGTACAATTTATAAAAAGACTTACTGATGGAAGGGTTTTCCTCAGTATCAAGAAGTCCAGTTGGATCCTCACAATTTGAGGCAAAAAGTGGGGACATACCCATGGGTCAGGACGAAAGTGGCTTCATCCTAGCCGAGGGTACATGGCTTGTCTTGAGCTGACATGAATGACAGGAACAATTCTGACCCAGTGCTAATGGCAGAGCTCCACACACCACTGGAACAGTTCTATCCATTTGTAGCTTGCTGGAGAAAGACACAGGAAAAACAATCAGAGCTATTCTGGGTAGCCACGATGCTCACAATTCAGGGTGGCAACAGCTTTGTCAAGTAGACTCATGTTAATACTGTTGATTAGATATACTGATTTAAACCAGAACAAAGAATACACGTCGTTTTATTATAAAAGATGCAGTGGTACTATAAATCTGCCAAGAATCTATGCCAGCTGGGAAGGTCTAAATTTGTGTCCCTACATCCATAGATTAGTACAGTTCTCACACCTCATCCGACGACTTTCTTTGTGTGGTGGATGGTGGTTAGTGCAGAAACTCAGAGCAGGGAATAAATGTCCATGGAGTGTGCAGCTGTGAATGGGACTGCTCTATCACACCTCCTACCTCTAAGGCTCAGGGACCATCAGTGAGGAGGGGAGGAGAGACAGGAAGAGCCAGAGGTCAAGGAGGACCAGAGTGACACAGTGTCTTCAGGACACTAGGCCCACACAAGGAGCTGAGGTTGCCTGCACAAAACCTGCACAATATAAACCAGTCAAACCACCTCTGTCAGAGGAGCTACTGATAGTTGATGGCTTCAGGGGGTGGGAGAGTTAGTTTTCTAGAAGGACATGGCCCATGGTAGGTTGTCCATATTCTTGTGCATGGCCCTACATCAATGAGCATGTGGGTGGCACAAACTGAACTCAGGGTTGGGGTGGGGGTCATATAACAAAAAAGGATACAGTGTTGTGAATGGGATGGGGAATGGATCTAGGAGGGTTAGGGGGAGCACTGGCAAGGAGTGTGATCAAGATACATTGTGTACACATGCATTAAAAGTACAAAATGCAGAAGGAACAAAGGCAGGCTAAGGAATTCCCAATCCATAGTTGGGGAAAACAGCTGGAACCGCTGTATCTGGCAGCATGCGCCTCATCTTCTCAGTCCAATTTGACTGTTTTGGGGACTTGAGCCACTGAGGCTCAGCCTCAGGCCTGTTGTAAACTCTCACATCACTGAGGTAGGCACAGTCACTTTTCCCTCTCTTGGAGACAAAGATGACATCTGGGTTGGCTGTACCTATCACTGGTTGAAAAATTCACTTGCAGTGGATGAACCTGGTTCTTCGTGAAGGGTAGGGAAACAGAAGTCAGAAGGGAATGAAAAGCATTTGTGAAACAATGGAGCTGAAACCGATCTGCAGACTGAACGCCACTGGTCTCTTAGTTAGCTCTGTGGCCCGGAGCCTTGAGCCAGCTGAGAGGCAAGAATTCCAGCTCTATTCAGATCTGCTGTGACAGTCACCTGCTGTTCTGGTTTGCCCTCTGCTGCTGTGACAAATACCGTGACTGAAAACATCTCGAGGAACAGGGCTCATTTCATATTCCAGGTTATAGTTCATCATCTCAGAAAGTCAGGACAGGAATGCAAAATGGAAATCCAAGCAGAGAGCACGAAGGTGCTGCTTACTGCCTTGCTCCCAGGCTCCAGTTCAGATTCCTTTCTTATACAGCCCAGGTCCACCTGCCCAGGAATGATGGCATGTACGTGGAAGAAAAATGCAGGAATGTGCCTGTAAGTGCATTTATTTTAAAGGCATCTATTTTTATTTTATAGGTACATATATATTTATATACTTCTAAGTAAGTTTATATATATATATGTATATGTATACGTATATATATTGCTATGTGGTGCCGTGGATACATCTTTGCAAATATAAATTAGCTCTGAAGAATGCTGGGAAAACTGTGGCTTTAGAAAAGAGACAAAATTTCTTGGAGACAGGGCCTTTCCTTGGTATACTTTTTGATTGGAGTGTGTGTGTGTGTGTGTGTGTGTGTGTGTGTGTGTGAGCTTATACATGTGCATGTGTAGTATGTTTGGTTTGTATACATATATATGATATGTGTGGTATGCTCATGAGTGCATGCTTGTCTGTGTGTGGTATGTATAAATGTATGTATATGTTTATGTATGTGTGGTACGTGTATGTGTGTATGTAAGTATGCATGTGTATATGTGTGTCTAGGAATTTATATATGCGTGTGTTTTGTGTACCATGCAGGACTTATTACCTATCTGAAAAATGGAAGACATTGGGGTGGGTTAGAGAGACTATCCAAAATCAGTAGGAAAAAGTGAACATTTGTTCATGACATGAGTGTGAGCAGATGGAGTGGGAACTTGTGCTGAACAACTCCCCAAATATAGATGGAATGTGAATTTTTCTTCCAAAGGCAAAACCATGGACAGGAAATTGAAGAAAATCAGACAAATGTGATATGTTCAGAAATCCGCTTCCATCTTAAAGGTTATTTTTTCCAGAGTCAGTGTCTCCGTGTGTAGCCCAGGCTGGCCTCAAACTTGTGACCCCCCTGCCTCAGCGGCCCCAAGTGTGAGGATTAGAGATTTGCCACCATGCATGTCTTAAAGGTGGTCTTTTATATTTTAATTACATTTAATTATTGATATGGAGGCAGGGCATATGCCAAGTCAATTACCTTGAGGTCAGATTGTGGGAGTCAGTTTTCTCCTTCCTCCATGTGGGGTCTGAGGCTTGAACTCAGTGCGCTGGGCTTGGTGGTAAGTGCCTTTACCTTCTCAGTCATCTCATTAGCTCAACAGTTACCTCTCCATGGAGTGAGGGCAACGTCAAAGTTAACTTCTCCCTTTGTTTGAGTTTCTGTTGCTGTGAAGAGAACCACAACCATGGCAACTCATATAAAGGGAAACATTTCACTGGGGCGGCTCACATTTTCAAGGTTTGGTCCATTATCATCATAGTGTGCCCTGGTGGCATGCAGGCAGACACGGGGCTGGAGAAGTAGACAAGTGTCCTACGTCTTGACTTTCAGGCAACAGGAAGTGAACTGAGACACTGGACATATCTTTAGCACATATGAGACCTCAAAGCCTGCCTCCTCACTTCCTCCAAGAAGGCCACACCTCCTAATAGTGCCACTCCCTTAAGGAGCCGTTTTCTTTCAAGCCACCACACTTTGATAAAACTTGGGGATGTAAGCTGGGCGGGCGGTGGTGGGGCACGCCTTTAATCCCAGCACTTGGGAGGCAGAGCCAGGCGGATCTCTGTGAGTTCGAGGCCAGCCTGGGCTACCAAGTGAGTTCCTGGAAAGGCACAAAAAGATACACAGAGAAACCCTGACTCAAAAACAAACAAACAAACCAAAACAAAACTTGGGGATGTGATCCTCTTAAATTTGACTCAGTCGCTTCTGTTGCTAATGAAATCATATGAAAAACCAAGTGAATTATGGAGAAAATATGGAAGGGCTGTATCTGGTGATGACCCTCTTGGGGATGGAGTCTCAGGCAGGTCAGGGCGCTTGTGGCCAAGGACAAAGGGCATATGTGAAACTTAGCAAACCCTCTCTCAAGATAACCCACACACCACTCATTACTGCACAGATAGGCCAATATATCCATGTTCTACTTTATGGAATGTAGATTATCATCTAACTTTGGTGTGTAAATATGGTGAGAAATTTTTGAGATTCATTACAAAGAAAGAATTTGGATTCAGAAAGGTTTGTCTTCAAATTTCAGTTCCAACAGCCATCTCTACAGCTCCACATATAAGTTTCATAGCTGGAAAAGAAAACTAGAAGGCAGGAGAGAGGAAGAGGATCAAAGCTATCCTGGTGCTTTGCTCTTCATCCTTTCTTCTTCTTCTCTTAAAGGGCTCTACCTCCGAGTATCTCACAGTGGGGACCAAATTTCAAATTTCTCTTGAGAGGAGATAAACCCTATTCAAACCCTGACATGTATATCTTAATTTGAAAAGCAATTCTCAAGAAGTTAAGATTGTTGATATAGAATACTGGTTATACACACACACACACACACACACACACACACACACACACACACACACTCAGTAAGCCCATACCCTTCATAAACTTCCTCCAAAAGAACAAGTATTCCTGGGTGCAGTGGAGCATGCCTATAATCCCAGCACTCAGAGATTGATGCAGGAAGACTGCCTTGAGTTCAAGGCCAGCATGGGGTGTGTACTAAAGCTTTGTCTCAAAACAGAGGAGGAGCAGGAAGGAGAAGAAAAGAAGGAAGGAAGAGAACGAAAGAAAAGAAGAAGAGAGAGGGGGAAGGAGGAGAGAGGGGGAAGGAGGAGAGAGGGGCTAACCCTAGCCTAATCCTTGCAGGAATACAGTGGCGACACAGTCCATGTCTCCCAAGTGACAGAAAGCACAAGCCAGCTAGATGCCAGCTCATGGTCCCGGCACACCCAGTGAAACACTTTCAGGGTTATTTTCACAGCACAGCGTATGTGTTGGCGTGAGGCTGATACAGTATAGGTGGAGACCTGCGATCCTACAGCAGCCTCAGATCCAGAAAAGCAGTTCTGGTCTGAGCTGCTTTCCCATGGTAGTGTGACAACTGCATGTCTCTCCTAGGTGGAGAGGAAAATCAGGTCCAACAGGCCTTCTTGGAGACAGGTATGGAACAACATGACATCTTTATGCCTGATGATGACATTATATAAACAGCTTAGGCCGGGGAGGTAAGATAGGATGCAGCCAAGCCTGCAGAAAGCTGTGGGTTCCATCCTCAGCCACTGGAGTGGTACTGCACCCTGTAATCCTTGCATTTGGGAAATGGAGGCAAGAGGATCAGCCTGGGTTACATGAGTTGCTCTTTAACCTAACTTGACTTGAAAACTTACGTTCTCTCTACATCTTGTCTAAAGAATCAGAAGTTAACCATATCCCCGAGACTTGGAAAGAAGCAAACCTCTCATTCATTTATTCCCCTCACAGGCATTACTGAATAGTCTGATGAGGATGAGGATGAGGAGGAGGATGGTGATTGTGCATTTGTCTAGACTATTTCAAATAACCCTAGAAAAAAAGCCATTTGCCATGGAGTCAGGTGGGCTGGTCAGCTGAACCCTGCTCTGGGGAACAAGCCATCTGGTAGAAAAGGCTGATGGTGTACATAGTCTCAGCACTTGGGAGTCAGAGTCAGGACAACTGTTACAAGTTCGAGGCCAGCCTGATCTACACACTTGATTGAAGGCTAGCCAGAGTTGCAGAGAAGAACAGAAGACTGTTGTGAAATACTCCTGCAGGGAGGGGAGGGCTCTGGAGTCAGAAGTGTGGCATTTGAATACAGCTTGGGGCCAGCCAGAAGCCTCAGTGGGCAGAGGTGACTGCAGCCAAGCCTGACTGTCTGTTAGATCCTCAGAACCCATAAATAGAAGAAGAAACCTGACTCCTGCAGGTTGTCCTCTGACCGCCACACATGTGCACACCACATAAATAAACCACATAAATAAATAATGAATTCTGTCTGGAAAAAATGTATTAGCAATGAGACCTTACATTGGTAACTGTGCTGACTAGTTTTATATCAACTCGACACAAGCTAGAGTCATCTGAAAGGAGCAAACCTCAACTGAGAAAAATGCCTTCATAATATCCAGCTGTAAGGCATTTTCTTAATGAATGATTAATGGGGGAGGGCCTGGCCCATGGTGGGTGGGGCTACCCTTGAGCTGGTAGTCCTGGGTTCTATAAAAAGCAGGCTGAGCAAGCCATGGGGAGCAAGCCAGTAAGCAGCACCCTTCCATGGCTTCTGCTTCAGCTCCTGCCTCCACGTTCCTTCCTTGTGTGAGTTCCTGTCCTGACTGCCTTTGATGATGAACAGTGATGTGAAAGTGTAAGCTGAACAAACTCTTTCTTACCCAATTGCTTTGGTGTTTCATCACAGCCATAGTAGCCCTAAGGCAGGGATGAACCCCTCTGGTCCCAGAAGGGCAGTTTCTTGATAGCTAATTGATGTAGGAGAGCCCAGCCCACTGTGGGCAGCACCTCTCCTAGGCAAGTGGGCTTGGGATGGAGAGGAAGGATAGCTGCATGTGAGCTGGGGAGCAAGCCAGTAAGCAGTGCTCTCCTCCACCGGTTCTGCTCTAAGCTCCTGCATTACATTTCTGCCTTGGCTTCCCTCCATGATGGATTATAGCCTGTAAGCTGTCTAAGACAGACCCTTTCCTCTCCAGGCTGGTTTAACCATCATTCTATCACAAGAACAGAAAGCCAACCAGGACACCATCTAGTGAGCCTGGATCCTGGTTAATGATCCACATGCCTGTACAGGAAATGAAATCTGTTTTCATTCAATAGGCCATTTGTGCCCTGTTACTTTATTTGAAAAGGAAAAAAAAAAAAAGTGGAAGGGTCCAGGTCTGTCCAGTCTGTGTGCCACTTGCCTCGGATAGCTGTGAATGTGTCCCCACACAAAATCAAAAACTTACTTCAACGTGTGTGTGTGTGTGTGTCTGTGTGTCTGTGTGTGTGTGCGTGTGTGTGTCTGTGTGTGCGTGTGTCTGTGTGTGTGTCTGTGTGTGTGTGCGTGTGTCTGTGTGTGTGCGTGTGTCTGTGTGTGTGCATGTGTGTGTGCATGTGTGTCTGTGTGTCTGTGTGTGTGTGCGTGTGTGTGTGTGTGTGCGTGTGTGTGTGCATGTGTGTCTGTGTGTGTGTGTGTGTGTGTGTGTCTGTGTGTGTGTGCATGTGTGTGTGTGTGTGTGTGTGTGTGCGCGTGTGTGTGTGTGTGTGTGTGTGTGTGTGTGTGTGTGTGTGTGTGTGTGTGTGTGTGTGTGTGTGTGTGTGTGTGTGTCTGGATTATCTAAAGTGTAAGCTGTGCAGATGACATCATTTCACGATCTCAAAAGGTTAGACATGCCTGATACTACAAAAATGTCCCTTCCCCCTCCCCGTTGCTTTGTTCTAGCTCTGGGGAACCCCACTTGCTGTCCTACCAGTGTCCATGCTCTTTAGTTACTGGGCAATGGGCCAATCAGTCTGGAAAACTGGTTACCAAAGATCTGTTAATGACTTATCTGATAGTGCAGCTTAGAAACGCTGACGTCAGAAGTGTATTTCAGGCTAGTGGTAGCAGCCTTCAGGTGGCCTGATGTAAGGTACCACCTTGACTCATTCACGGTTGGTGAGGTACTGAGTCTAGAGCTCTCTTTACTTATTTTATGGTTTTACTTGGTGTATATGAGAGTTTGTGGTGTATGCTCTTGTGAGTATGTGTTTGTGGGTGGTGGGGAGGAGGTATGCCTGTTCAGAGGCCAGAGGAAGACTTTGGGTATCCCTCTCTACCACCATTATCCTAGCTTGTTTTCTGTTGTCATAAAACACTCTGACAAAAGCAACGTAGGGAAGAAAGGCTTTATTTTAGCTCACAGTTCCAGGTGACAGCCCATCATAGCAGGGAAGTCACAGTGGCAGGAGCTGGAGGGAGCTGCTCATATGATATCGACAATCGGGAAAAGAGAACAATGACTACGTGGATGCCTGTTCTCAGTTGATTTTCTCACTCATGCAGTTCACATTCTCCTGCCTAAGGAATGGAGCTACCCACGGTAGGTGTGTCTTCCCACAAATCAAGACAATCCTCCACAGACATGCTCACAAAGCCAAACTAATCTAGAGAATCCTTCATTAAGTCTCCCTTCCCAGGTGATTCTACATTGTGCCAACTTGATCATTAAAACTAACTCTCATAACCCTCTACCTTAGTCTCTTGAGACAGGGTCTCCCACTGAGAACAGAGCCAGCAAACCCCATCTATCCTCCTGTTTTGAGCCTCCACATCTCTGGGGCTGGGGTTACAGATGCATTTGGCCATGCCTGGCTGTTTATGTGGATGTCTGGGATTCGATCTTGGGGCCTCAATGTTTGTGCAGCAAGGCACCCTACCCACTGCTTTCCTTGCCAATCAGAGTGGATGAGAGCTTGTTAAAGCTTTATAGGCACAGCACCAGGAAAGACCCTCCAGAACTAGGTTTATCTGAAGAAGTAATGTCTGTAAAGATCTGTGTGCTGGAGCCTTCAGGCAGCTCAGCATCCACTGGTGTTTAATATTGAGTGCCTCTTTGTGTGCCAACTATGGTCTTGTCATTTCTAGGAAGACTGCAGGAAAAGTCCTATGAATATTTATTTGTCTTACCGTATAATATGTTTACTATTTGGTTTGAAAGTTTAGAGTTTGGGTCTTCTTATATGAATTATGTATGAATTAAAAAATCATTCCTAATGCTCTCTGGCCAGATGTAGTTTATTCATTATATACAAAACCATCACAAAATCTAGCACTGTTTTGTCTTTGAAGAGTTTGACACAGCACAGGAATAACAGAATTCAACATGGAACTGTAGGGTCTGGGGTGTGTTTTAGTGGCAGAGCACTTGCCTAGCGTGCATAAGGCCCTAAGTTCAATCCCCAATACCACAAGAACAAAGCAAAACAAACAAAATAGAGCTATTGGGGGGGGTGTGCATTCATATGTCATCAGAACTCATGGATATGTTGTGCTTCACAAAATGAGGAAGTTAAGTTTTCTGATGGGATTAGGTTTTGCTAGTTTGCTGACTTCAAAAAAAGATGGTCTGGGAATGGCAAGAGGATCATGAGTTCAAGGCTAAGAGTTGGAGACCAACCCAGTCTACATGAGATCCCATCTGAAAGAAGGAAGAAAGGAGAGAGGGAGGAAAGGGAAGGAAGGAAGGAAGGAAGGAAGGAAGGAAGGAAGGAAGGAAGGAAGGAAGGGAGGGAGGGAGGGAGGGAGGGAGGGAGGGAGGAAAAGGGGGAGGAGGGAGGGAGGAAGGGAGGGAAAAGAAGAAAGAAGGAAGAAAGTGTAGAAGGGAGGTAAGGAGTAAAAGAAAGAACAAAGAAGGGAAAAGGATGAAGGAAGGCAGGGAAGAAGAGGAGAAAAAAGGAGTGAGGAAAGGGGAACATAAGGAAGAAAAAATGTATGAAGATATCTGTAATTGTCAGTATGAACACTGAGTGCTCAGGGGCAAGGCAGGAGAGCTGTCTTCAAGGTTGGACAGTCTAGTTGCTGCTTGGTGGCCTTGCATAGGCTTTGGAATGAAGGACGTTACACATAATCTAAGTCACATCATGCAGCAATCACTATCTCAATTTACAGAGGAGTGAAGAAGGGTGTTTGCTGTTCAGTGGTAGAGTGTGTACCTAGCATGTGCCAAGCCCCCAAGGCCTGGGCCCGATCCCCAGCACACCAACACAGAAGCGGTGAATACAGAGGAGCCAATGGTTCAGACAGTTGCCCACAGTCTTGTAACTAATTGCCCATGCTAGGCTTTGTTGCTCTAATTGATTCATAGCCTATGATTTTTAGCCATGGGGCAGTACTTCCTTCTATACACGCAAAGGCAAAAAAAAAAAAAAAAGATGTTAGTCTTCAGGGAAGGGATCCTGGGTATTTAGTTCAGATGTCAGGGAAGTTTTGTGAATGGAGTGGGATAAAGCATTTATTTATTTAGTGTATGTGTGTGTGTGTGGGGGGGTTGGGTATGCACATGTGTGTGTGTGGGGGGGGGGTTGGGTATGCACATGTGGCATAGTACGTGCATGGAGACCAGAGGACAACTTGCAGAAAGTCTTCTCTCCTTCCACCATGTGGGTCCCAGGGTCTGAATTCAGGCTGGCAACAAGCACCTTTGCCAACTGAGCCACCTGGTCACCTGCAGTTTCCTTTCATAGTTTGATTCACATACCCGATGTATTGTGGTTGGTTTTACCCCATCCTCCCCTCTCATCCCATCCCCACTCCTGCTGATTCTCGTCTTCTTCTTCTCAATTTCCTTCTACTTTCTTGTTTTTTTGTGGCCTGTCTTGTGCAGCTCCACAGGTTGAGAACAACAGCCATGTCATGTGTAGAAGGCAGCATTTCACAGCTCTCCTCCCATCCTGCAGCTCCTGCAGTCTTCCTGCACCCTCTTCCATGATGTTCCATGGGCCGTGGAGTGGGGGGGTATAGATGCCCCTTTTATGACTGTGGTGTACCTTCTTGAGAATATTGTCTGCATCTTTTGCCCGTACTTTCTCAGTTATGACTTAATCCATCATGGCTGTCTTTTCCTTCATGTTCTATGGAAATTGTGGTCCCCAAGTTCATCAAGGACTTCCTTGTATCTAACTGAGTCCAACAGCTACTTCTAAGATCTATACTTACAGGTCTCCGAGGATGCAGCCTGTTTCTCCCTCTGACCTATGATTTCCTCACCTATCTCTCACTTCACTTATATGACCCTCAAATGAAGGTCTCTCTCCCTCCCTCTCCCTCTCCCTCTCCCTCTCCCTCTCCCTCTCTCTCTCTCTCTCTCTGTGTGTGTGTGTGTGTGTGTGTGTGTGTGGTGTGGTCTGTGGTGGTGGTGGTGGTGGTGGTGTGTGTGTGTGTGTGTTTGATTATGTTCGTTCATGTTTATGTACTCCTTATGCCCATGATCATCAGATATCCTCTGGTTACACTGTCTGCCTTATAACCTTTTGATAGGATCTCACATTAAACCTGGAGCTAGCCTAGTGCCAGCAAGTTCTAGTAATGCTCCAGTCTCCATCCCTCACAGTGCTGGGGTCACAAGTGTGTGCACAGTCAAACTCAGCTTTTTATATTGGTGTTGGGATTTGAACTTGATTCCTTATACTTGCTCAGCAAGCACTCAGACTCCCAAGCACTCTTATTCATTGATCTACCATCTTAACCCAGGGATTCTCAACTTGTGGGCTTTGACTCCCACATGGGTCATATATCAGATATCCTGCATATGGGATATTTACATTACAGTTCATAATAGCAAAACTAAGGTTATGAAGTAGCAACAAAACAATTTTATGGTTGGGGACACAGCGTGAGGAACCATACTAAAGGGTTGCAGCATTAGGAAGGTTGAGAACCACCATCTTAACCCTTTTCTTCCTTCTCTACATACTCTTGAAATACCATTTATAGATACAGCCCCAAGGAGAAAGCCATCTATTGATAAGTTCTACATCTATTCTTCCAGCCCAAATCTCTGTTTCTAAATCTCAGATTCTATATTTGTTGAGAAACCTTCATTTAATGGTTTTGTAAGCACCTTTGTCTTAGTCTTCAATATTGCAACCCAAGTGCAAACAGTGTACAAGACAAAGTGTTCTAAGGTTTAAAAAGTGAGAGAAAGGAAAGTCAGCATAGAGTGAGTTAATGTCAGGTCACTGAGCAAGTGGGACTCTCTGTCTTCCTGGAGACATTCTTAGAGACTGGGTGGAACATGAGCGAATGAGCGAAACACAAGAAAACTAGGACATATATTGATCAGTTCTAGACCCTCAATGTTGGTTGTCATTCTTTGGGTTACTGTCCTTCAGTTGCACATCTAAAGCCAAATTCACTGTAGAGTCCTAAGAATGACCTTAGTCAGAGAGATGTGGAAGAGATTTCGAATGTACACAGTCTGTAGACAACTTCAATAGTTGGTCAAAGGGGATGTATTGGAGTGAGTCACAGAGAGTATCTACCATATGCCTCAAGTCAGACAAAGTTTAAGATCTTAGCTTCTCATCTTCTTGGGCTTCCTGTCTCAATAACTATGCTACCACCTTAACATACAAACCACAGACTTGAGTGACCACATTGCCATAGAATATTCCTCCCTTTCTCATGTCATCTATATCATTCTGCCAACTGGACCTTCTACACTTTTCTCAAACTCATTCATCAGTTTATTCCACCTCTGATACATCACATTTCACCTAGACAGCTCCCTGCTGTTCTTTCTATACTCTATACTTATCTCCTGATTCTGTCTTTCCTGATCTCTCTCTCTCTCTCTCTCTCTCTCTCTCTCTCTCTCTCTCTCTCTCACACACACACACACACACACACACACACACACACACACACACACGAGTCTTCCAGAAAGATAAATTTGATCATTCTCCTTCTCTGTTACAAACCATTTTTTCCTTGCTGTGACAAATTACAGGAACAAAGGAGAAGGGTTAGTTTTGGCTCATGGTTTCAGAGTGATTTCCACTCAAGTTTAAAAGGATCCATTGCTGTGAGCCTGAGATGAGGCTGAATGTCATGCTGGTGAAGACATTTGATAGAGGAGACTGCTTGTCTTATGGGATTCAAGAGAGCAGAGAAAGTGAGGGAGGTAAGAGCAGATATTCTCTTTAAAGGCATGCTTGCAGTGACCCACCTCCTTCAACCCAGGTTCTAAGTCTCTACCATCTCTCAGTGGTGACATTAAATTCTGACTTCATCAATTCCTTTGTAAAGTCTGTTTTGATGTCATTTCGGTTGGCATGATAAAATACTCCAACAACAACAACAACAACAACAACAACAACACCTCAGGGAAGAAAGGGCTTATTTTCGCTTCTGATTCCAGGTTTTAGTCCATTATTGGAGGGAAGTCACAGTATGGACTTGGAATACTTAGCACATAAAACCCACTGTCAAGGCAGAGAGAGAATGACCACTAGTGCACTTGTTTCCTTATGTTCAGCTCAACTGCTCCACATTCACACAATTCAGAACCTCCTGCCTAGGGAATGGTGCCACCAGTGGTGGGCTGGATCTTGAAAACCATTCACTTAATCAAGACAAACCTTCACAGACACATCTATAGGTCAACCAAATGTAGACAATTCCTCACTGAAACTCTCTTCCCAGTTAATTCTAGATTGTATCAATTTGACAATTAAAGCTAATCATCACATAGTCAAACCCCTCAGGATTCAGTCACTTATAAAAGGTACCTGAGCCTGCTTCTTCTTCCTTTCTTCCTTCCTTCCTTCCTTCCTTCCTTCCTTCCTTCCTTCCTTCCTTCCTTTCTTTCTTTGACCTGAGGATCGAACCCAGAGCCTTGTGCTTGCTAGGCAAGTGCTCTACCACTAAGCTAAATCCCCAACCCTCTAAGCCTGCTTCTTACAGTAAATATCTGTGTTTTCCAGTGGTCTTAGGTGATCCCTGTGAAAGGGTCATGTGATCTCCAAAGGGGTCTCAACCCACAGGTTGAGAACTGTTGTTCTAGACTGAGCCCTTGACTGGGCACCTGTCATAAGCAGCCCTTCTCACTACAGTATTACAAGCACACAGAACTATCTGGTACATAAGCAGAACACTACATATTTGTTGACACTGAAGATTTTTTTTCCTTTGAGATAGTGCCTCTGGTAGCCCAGGCTGGCTTTGAACTCCATGACGGTCCTAGTTAGCTTTAACTGTCAACTTGACACAGCCTAAAACCGTGTGAAGAACGTCAGCTGAGTAATTGTCTTTATCAGGTTTGTTTGTAGGCATGTCTATGAGGGAAGTCTTGATTATTAACTGACGTGGGGTGGAGAGCTCCTCAGCCAGTGTGTGGAGCACCATTCCCTGGGCAGGTGGTCTTGGGTTGTATAAGAAGGCTTGTTAAGCATGAGTCTATGAGCAAGCCAGCAAACAGCTTCAGGTGTGTGCATCATCCCCATGGCTTCTTTTTTGATTCCCTGCTTGAGTTTCTGCCCCAACTTTCCTCAATGATGGACTGTGACCTAGAAATGTTATCATCTAAACCCTTTCCTCCTCTAAGCAGCTGTTGGTCAGAGGGCTTTATCACAGCAACAGAAAGGAGGCTACAACACTGAAGATGACCTTGAATTCCCGATCCTCTTGTCTCCAGTTCCCAAGTACTGTACTCACAAGCATGCAGCACAGCACCAGATTTTACATAGTGCTGGGGATGGAGCCCAAGGCTTGGTGGACACTAGGCAAGCATGCTACCCACTGAACTACATCTCCAGCATTTATTGATGATGGAACTAGGAAAAATATATCATTCGATTTTAAGGTAAAAGAAATAAGTATTTAAATTTGTCTGCCTGTTGACTTTTCCTCAAATGCCTGAAATCTGAGAATTCAAAGCACTTCTAATATTTGCAAACCTTCTAGTGGAGAAAGGCCTCCTTCAAAGTCAGCATGAACCTGTCAATCAAAAAACCCCAGCACCAGGAGAAAATGTGGTATCAATAGACCTTCATCCCACCTACTGCTGCAGGCGTTTATCACAGCTCTGAAGAGTGTCCAAGAAGATATAATTCCCAGAATATCAAACCAGTGATCTTTCCAGGGCAGTTTTCTTAGCCCAGTACAGTCGCTCTATTCATCTTGCTGGTAATGATTTTTTCTCCTTTCCTCAAAGCACTCAATTCTTTTTCCAGCACTGACATGTAGTCCAGAAATAATAGAGAGTGGTATAGTATAACTCATAATCCAAAAGAGAAAGTGCCAACACCCAGAAAGAAAAGCTTGGAACTAAGTATTCCTCAAAATAGTTCTCAGCAAAGCAGGGGACATAAAAAGGGCTATTCAGTTTAGAGGACATTCATCTCTTTATTGTAACTTTGGCCCCCTGTGGGAAGAGTGGAGTGGGAACACACCCCTCTGGCACAGTCCCTGTAATTATAGGCTGGCGTTTGCACCTGAAAATTACTTTTAGTTATACTTTCTGAAGAAAAAAAATTCTATTTGGAAATGCTAAAAGTTGAACTGTGTGTGTGGGTGTCTAGCCCAAAGGGCAATGTTGGGTGTCCTCCTTGATTTCCCACTACATGACTTTTATTATTGTTTTATATTATTTTATTTATTTATGTGAGTGAGTATGTGGGGGTGTACATGCCATGGCACACTCACAGAAGTCAAAGGACAACTTTCAGGGGCCGTTTCTCTCCTTCCACAATGTGGGCCACAGGGATCAAACTCAGGTCATCAGGTTTGGCAATAAGTTCCTTTACCCACTGAGCCATCTCACCTGCCCAAACTGTCTGATTCTGTGTTACTTCCAAAGCAGTTTTAAACCCAGAACCACAGTCTCTTGTAATAATAGGGGCGCCATTGCCATGCTATAGTTCAGAAATGGTGTGTGGGCACCCTAAAGTTTCTCATGTTGGAAGTATGGTCACCAGCATGGTGGAGAGAGGCAGTGGGAGCTTCTTGAGGTAGGATGTCCTGGGAAGTGCTCAAGTCATTGATGGAGCTGTCTTTAGAAGAGATTTGAGTCATTCTAGCTGGACTCCTGAGCAACCCCAAGAGTGAATTTTGATCCAGCGTACCTGACCTCTGACTGCTGAAAACTCGGCTTTTCCACTTGGCTGTGTGATCTATTCCTCAGGCTTGTGCTCCTACAGTGAGGCTGTCAGGACTTTGTAAGAAGCTGACAATGGGACTTCCCACCATTGGACTCTCAGCTTTTAAAACTATGAACTAGATGAACCTCTTTTCTTAGTATTTAGCACGTCTTGGGTATTTTGTCACAGTACTATAAAATGG